>NW_020527850.1:0-39663 GCF_003368295.1 Carassius auratus
AGAATTTTCATTTTTGGGTGAACTGCCCCTTTAAAGTTTAAATGTGTACAATAACAATGTACCCATTTTACTTATTTCCTCTTAACACTTAATTACTAATTACTAAGTGTTAAAACAGGCAATTCCGCTAAAAGCTCACCTTGTCTCACTGTCACATCCACCTCACTGTCACTGCTTTCACCTGGCCATGATGAGGGGCCTGTTGCAGGGTCTGAAACTGAAATATATGGCTTCAAATGGTTGCTAAAATATCCTTTATTGTCATAATACCTTTTTTAAAGTGTAGGCTAAGTACAAGTTAATTGCTGATTATTTGCCTGTTTAAAATAAATGCAGACTATATAATCACAGGGTACACTAACCACCAAACTAGACATTCAGACTTTACGTTTTAAAATAAGTAATTTTCAATCTTTAAGATGTGTATTAAACTGATAACAATCCTGAGCGTACGCGATCTTATTTGCATAACAATGCGGTAAAATAGGCGCTAACGATCTGTGTTTTTGCGGGTGTTAGATTTTGACAATGGAGGGAAATATAGGCTAGCAGTGTTTTCAATGTAAAACTTCTGGACTCTGGGGAGAACTCCTCCAAGAGTAGACATTTATGTTTAAAACAATGTCAATGCTCGATTATGCATTTGGAGCTCACCTTTCTTTTAAAAAAACTGAGTGAGCAACTGCTTGCCCTCCATTTTAACTTTCTCTCTTTAATCTTCGTTTCTTTTAGTTTTTGAGCCCCTGATTTTCCTTTCTTAAGGAAAGACATGACTCTTCCCCTGTCTTCTTAGTTCATATCACAGCTAACTTCAGCTCCTGTCTTATTTTACTGTCTATGCTCCTGTCTCATTAACTGATTCACCGCTGGTCCGCAGCTGAAGCACCTGAACTGCGGGTCGTACCATTTACATTGATTCGAGAGGGGTGGTGGGGCCTGCACAGAATGAAAATGACTTTGTTATACCAAACCAGTGCCTAACTACAAGTTTAGTTTTGCACAGGAACTTTTTTATTTGTACATAAATGCTATACACATGTTAGGACTTCAATGATCAAGATTGTCAGTTTACAGCTTTCTGAGTCCAGTAATGTTGAAATAGTGCTTCTGTTCAAATGAAGTGAAATCAAGCCCAAATCTGCTCAAAAGCTTTTCTCTCTATTAGAGAAAGCTGTTTCATTCAGTATTCAGTGCAAATCTTGCCAAACTGATAGATGCTTATGCCTTATGAAATACATTTTTTTCTGCAATGCTGTAATACAGTTTTTAATGTGTTAGAAGTTATATGCAACAAAAACTTATGTTAGGACTTCAATGATCAAGATTGTCAGTTTACAGCTTTCTGAGTCCAGTAATGTTTGAAATAGTGCTTCTGTTCAAATGAAGTGAAATCTAGCCCAAATCTGCTCAAAAGCTTGTCTCTCTATTAGAGAAAGCAGTTTCATTCAATATTCAGTGCAAATCTTGCCAACTGAAACATGCTTATGTCTTATGAAATAAAATGTTTTCTGCAATGCTGTAAGACAGTTTTTAATGTGTTAGAAGTTAAATGCACAAAAACGTACTCGGTTACTAACGTAACCTCGGTTCCCTGAAATACGGGAACGAGTACTGCGTCGAAGACGCATATGGGAAAAACCCCTTTTTTCTCCTGAACTGAAGCCTTATTCAATCACGCAGTGAAACTGCACAGCCATTGGATCGTGCAGTGCTATTAAAACAAACCAATGGCTTGGCAGCGGTGCTGCACGAACCTATGGCAGCGAAGCCCGCCAAAGCCCGCCAATATGGGCGGGGAATCTGGCTATATATTGGCCGCTTCGCCACAGGAATTCAGGTTACTTCGACTGAAGCGACGACTGAGTTGTGCAGCCTTTTTAGCATGGCAAGGAACGCAGTACTCGTTCCCGTATTTCAGGGAACCGACGTTACGTTAGTAACCGAGTACGTTCCCTTTCAATACTTCACTCGTACTGCGTCGAAGACGCATATGGGAACCCAGTTCAATCACGCCATGCTAAGAAGGGAGGACGACCAACGCAATCAAAACTTGATTTGTTAAACCAAGATATGATAATAGCAACTAGGGGTAGAATAAGCTCAATGAGGTTACGTCTGGCCTAGCCTGATCATCCCGTGTTCGTATCGCCTCAGTAGCCAAGGGACCGAGTGCATACGAGTAGAGTTTGAGCCTTGGGCAAGAATGGCCAAGAGCATGCCAAATGAGGAACAAGAAGGTGACCTTCACACAGAAAGTACCCTAGCATGAAGCGCCGGGACGTCTAGATTGTAAAAGCTAGCAAATGTGGACGGCGAGCTCCAGCCAGCCGCCTCACAAATGTCTGCGATAGTCACACCATTAGACCATGCCCAAGACGAAGACACTGCTCTCGTCGAATGAGCTCTTACTCCAATTGGGCTTTGCAGGCCCAAAGAAGAGTAGGCTAGCTGGATTGCATCAACAATCCACCTTGAAAGTCTTTGCTTAGAGACCGGTAACCCTCTGGTGCGGTTTCCAAAGCATATGAAGAGCTGTTCTGATCGTCTTATTGGCGCAGAACGCTCTATGTAGACTTTTAGAGCCCTCACTGGGCAAAGTAGATTCAGCCCTGGATCCTCCTCTGTGTTTTGTAACGCAGAGAGGGTGACCACTTGTGCTCTAAAGGGTGTGGAGAGCACCTTTGGCACATAGCCATGCCTCGGTTTCAGGACGACCCTCGAGTCGTTAGGCCCGAATTCTAGGCAATTAGGGCTTATCGAAAAGTGCTTGCAAATCACCCACACGCTTAACAGACGCGGTCTTTAGCGACAGGGCTTTAAGGCCTATGGACTGTAGCGGTTCAAAGGGGGCCCCCTTCAGGGCTCTCAGCACCGTGGGCAGGTCCCAAGAAGGGACGGTGGGAGGGCAAGGCGGATGAAGCCGTCTGGCACCTCTCATAAATCGGACGACTAAGTCGTTTCTGCCCCACACCGACTGGCCTGCTATAAGGGCGTGTGACGCCGCTATAGTTGCTACATAGACCTTGAGCGTGGAGGGGGATCGTCCCTTCTCCAAGAGCTCTTGCAAAAATGACAGTATCACTGATACGTCACAAGAGGTCGGGCTTTCACCATGGTCTGAACACCATGTGGAGAACACAGACCATTTGGAGGCATAGAGGCGTCGTGTAGACGGAGCTCTAGCCTGTGAAATTGTGTCTAGCACACGCTCAGGGAGTCCCCGGGCTCCCGTCGAGCGACCAAAGGTGCAGAGACCACTTCTCTGGGTGTGGATGCCAAATCGTCCCGTCCGCCTGAGAAAGGAGGTCCCGTCTCAGGGGAACGGGCCATGGGGCTGCAGTCAGCATCTGCGACAGGTCGGCTATCCAGTGCTGATTTTCCCAGAATGGGGCTACAAGCAGAACCCTGCATCTCTGGTCCCTGACCCGCCTGATTACTTGGGGAATCAGAGGGACCGGAGGAAAAGCATAAAGAAGACGGTTGGGCCAGTCCTGGGACAACGCGTCCTTGATCTTGGAAAAATATATTGGGCAATGAGAGTTGTCTTTTGAGGCAAAGAGGTCTATTTCCGCTCTGCCAAAGACCTCCCATATCTTCTGAACCGTCTGCGGGTGGAGTCTCCACTCTTCTGAGGAGACTCCGCTTCTTGACAGCATATCCGCGCCCTTGTTCAGCTTGCCCGGAAGATGCACTGCTCTCAGGGACCCCAAATTGCTTTGGGTCCATTCCAGCAGTCGCGACGTCAGTCTGAAGAGACGCGTCGATGACAGCCCACCTTGGTGATTTATATAAGAGACCACCGTCATGCTGTCCGATCTGACCAGCACGTGGTGGCTCTTTAGGTCTGACAGGAAGCTCTGGCAGGCTCGTTGAACTGCAATCATCTCGAGGCAGTTGATGTGAAGCCTGCTCTCCTCTTTCGACCATTGGCCGAAAGCGGGTTTCCCTTCGCACAGCGCGCCCCAACCCTTGTTGGACGCGTCTGTGGAGATCACTTTCCTTCTGCAAACCATACCAAGTGGAGCACCCCGTTCCATCCATTGCATGTCCTCCAAGGGGTCAGGGCCGAAATACAGTCCTGACTCACCTTGATATTCAAGCGTCCGTGACGCCATGCATGAGGTGGAACACGTGGTTTCAGCCAATATTGGAGGGGGCGCATACGAAGCAGCCCGAGCTCCAGCACCGGCGATGCCGCCGCCATAAGACCCAGCAGCTTCTGGAATGTCTTTAGGGGTCGAGAAGCACCTATTTGAAAGAGGCCGCAAGTCGCTGTAGAGCTGCAGCGCGCTCCTTCACCATTGTTGCCCTCATCGTCACTGAGTCTAACACTGTTCCCAGAAACGATATCCGTCGGCTGGGGGACAGTGAGCTCTTGACAAAGTTCACCCTGAGCCCCAGGCATTCCAGATGGCTGAGGAGCACAGTTCTGTAACCCAATGCCTCCCCCTCTGACTGAGCTAGAACTAGCCAGTCGTCGAGGTAATTGAGAATGCGGATGCCCTTCTGCCTGAGAGGGGAGAGAGCCGCATCCATGCACTTTGTGAACGTGCGAGGCGCCAGAGACAGCCCAAAGGGGAGGACCTTGTATTGGTAAGCCACGCCCTCGAAGGCAAATCTCAAGAACGGCCTGTGACGGGGGGCTATCTGGATGTGAAAGTAAGCGTCTTTCAGATCCAGCGAAAAGAACCAATCCCCTGAGCGTATTTGCGAGAGGATTTGTTTCAATGTGATCATTCTGAAGCGCCGTCTCATGAGGGCACGGTTCAGATGTCTTAAATCGAGGATGGGGCGCAGCCCACCATCCTTCTTGGGAACCAGGAAGTAACGGCTGTAAAACCCTGAGTCGCGGTGTGCTGGGGGAACGATTTCTATAGCTCCCTTCACCAGCAGATTTTTCACTTCGGCACGAAGAACGTGAGCGTTCTCGTTGTGCACTGAAGTGGTGACCGCCCCGCGAAAGCGTGGTGGCCGTCGTGCGAACTGAAGGGAATAGCCGTGTTTTATTACTCCCATGACCCAATCTGATACCCCGGGAATGGCTTGCCATTGTGAGGCCCGGATGGACAGAGGTTGTATTAACTCGAGTGATTGACCGCCGTGGGGGGACATAGCACTCGTGAGTGTTGTGTGAGGAAAACTGCTCTTTTTGTGAAGGAGTGTGTTTTTTATTTTTTGCACTATAACAGCGCTTTGCTGTCTGGGCGCTAACAAGGGCCCATTGTTTGCAGCAGGAACAACTTCGTCGACATCTGGAGATGGACGGCAGAACACACGGGGCAGTTTGGGGGGTGGTCCGGCTGTGGCGAGACTTAGCCCCCTCCTCTTTCTTTCCTGTCGATCAGGATGACGGCGGCGCAGGGTCCAGCACTATCTTGGGCCGGGGTCCCATGCGCTTGGGATACTGATACCGTCTGGTGGCCGAGCGAGAACGGTGTCGAGGCTCGGGTTTCACCGGCTGGGCTGCGGTGGTAGCAGCTGGCGCTTGCTTAGGAGGCTGACGAATCGGCACCTGTCTGGGGCGACAGGCAGCAGATGAAGCGCGCTTCGGCAGGAAGTGTCGCATTGCCTGGGACGACTTCTGCGCCTCTGTGAAACGCTCGGCGAATCCCTCTATCACCGGGCCAAAGAGGCCGCTGGGGGAGATCGGTGCGTCTAGGAACTGGGCTCTGTCAGCATCCTTGATCTCCGTAAGGTTGAGCCATAAGTGGCGCTCCAAGACGACCAGGTTAGCCATCGAGCGCCCAATGGCCTGGGCGGTGCTCTTGGTAGCACGCAGCGCCAAGTCTGTTGCACTTCTCAGCTCCCTGAGCGTGGCGACATCTGGGCCAGACTCATCGGTGGCGGCGAGAAGTTTGGCCTGGAAGACTTGAAGCACCGCCATAGAGTGGAGCGCCGCGGCTGCTTGCCCTGCCGATGAGTAGGCATGCCCGGCGAGCGCCGACGTCGTACGGCAGGGTTTGGACGGATGGTTGGCCTTGGCTTTCCATCCAATAGCTGTTGGCGGGCAGAGATGCACGGCCACAGACTCGTCCAGCGGCGGCAGCCGTTCGTATCCTCTTTCATCACCGCTGTCAATTGAGGTGAGGTCGGATGAAGATGAAGTACGCAGGCGCGCTGAGTAGGGGGCGCGCCACGATTTAGTGAGCTCGTCGTGGACCTCCGGGAAGAACGGAGCAGTTCGCTGACGAGGGGCTTGCTGGCGCCCCGGCAGAAATCATTCATCCAGACGGCTACGGGCTGGTTCCTCTGGAAGAGACCAATCCAGACCCAGCTCATCCACTGCCCTGGAGAGAACGCGGATAAGCTCGGCGTCCATCCCGAGTTTCGAGCGGTTTGGTTCAGATGACATCGAGGGGGCGGGGTCCGGCGAGCCCGACAGCTCCTCAGCATCTGAAGCGGCTAGAGACATGCTGTCCTATAGCAGTTCCTCCTCAGTCCCTCCAAACAAAACCAGATCACTCGCGGCAGCAGAGGGACACTGGTCTGGCTGTACAAAGAGGACTGGGGAATCCCCTCTGGGCGGAGAAAACGAGGCACGCAGGGGCTGAGCCGGCGTGAGCTCGCTTTCATCCTGCTGCTTTAATCCTCTACCCCGCCTTTTCTTCCTCGCCGGCTCGCGGGAGGAAGAAAAAGGGAGGGCGCGAGGAGCGAGCCTGAAAAGAAAGCGATTCGCGAGCGCAGAGAGGCGATATTCATGTTCTCGCAATGAGAACATGAATTCCCGCGAGTGCTGTGTCAGCGTGGGGTTTCCCCAAGCACGCGACACACTCGCTGTGCCCGTCATCAGCGTGCAGAGGGGCTTTGCACGAGCTGCAATGACGAGACGGCATTTGCAACAACGCCGTAGAAAAAGGCTCTTTTAGAGAAATTTGCTCTTTCAATATATCTCACCGGATGGCCGCAGGGAAGCGATGTATCTGCTGTGGGGACCGGCAGTCGCGTTCCAGTGCGAGGCGTGTCAACGGCGAGCAGTTCAGTGGAGATCAGCGAAGCGATGTGACGTCGTCGCTGAAGGAGAAATAATCTGAATTCCTGTGGCGAAGCGGCCAATATATAGCCAGATTCCCCGCCCATATTGGGCTGGGGCTTTGGCGGGCTTCGCTGCCATAGGTTCGTGCAGCACCGCTGCCAAGCCATTGGTTTGTTTTAATAGCACTGCACGATCCAATGGCTGTGCAGTTTCACTGCGTGATTGAATAAGGCTTCAGTTCAGGAGAAAAAAGGGGTTTTTCCCATATGCGTCTTCGACGCAGTACGAGTGAAGTATTGAAAGGGAACTAATGTTAGGACTTCAATGATCAAGATTGTCAGTTTACAGCTTTCTGAGTCCAGTAATGTTGAAATAGTGTTTCTGTTCAAATGAAGTGAAATCTAGCCCAAATCTGCTCAAAAGCTTGTCTCTCTATTAGAGAAAGCTGTTTCATTCAGTATTCAGTGCAAATCTTGCCAAACTGAAACATGCTTATGCCTTATGAAATACAATGTTTTCTGCAATGCTGTAAGACAGTTTTTAATGTGTTAGAAGTTATATGCACAAAAACTTATGTTAGGACTTCAATGATCAAGATTGTCAGTTTACAGCTTTCTGAGTCCAGTAATGTTGAAATAGTGCTTCTGTTCAAATGAAGTGAAATTAGCCCAAATCTGCTCAAAAGCTTTGTCTCTCTATTAGAGAAAGCTGTTTCATTCAGTATTCAGTGCAAATCTTGCCAAACTGATAGATGCTTATGCCTTATGAAGTACAATGTTTTCTGCAATGCTGTAAGACAGTTTTTAATGTGTTAGAAGTTATATGCACAAAAACTTATGTTAGGACTTCAATGATCAAGATTGTCAGTTTACAGCTTTCTGAGTCCAGTAATGTTGAAATAGTGCTTCTGTTCAAATGAAGTGAAATCAAGCCCAAATCTGCTCAAAAGCTTGTCTCTCTATTAGAGAAAGCTGTTTCATTCAATATTCAGTGCAAATCTTGCCAAACTGAAACATGCTTATGTCTTATGAAGTACAATGTTTTCTGCAATGCTGTAAGACAGTTTTTAATGTGTTAGAAGTTATATGCACAAAAACTTATGTTAGGACTTCAATGATCAAGATTGTCAGTTTACAGCTTTCTGAGTCCAGTAATGCTGAAATAGTGCTTCTGTTCAAATGAAGTGAAATCAAGCCCAAATCTGCTCAAAAGCTTTTCTCTCTATTAGAGAAAGCTGTTTCATTCAGTATTCAGTGCAAATCTTGCCAAACTGAAACAAGCTTATGCCTTATGAAAGTACAATGTTTTCTGCAATGCTGTAAGACAGTTTTTAATGTGTTAGAAGTTATATGCACAAAAACTATGTTAGACTTCAATGATCAAGATTGTCAGTTTACAGCTTTCTGAGTCCAGTAATGTTGAAATAGTGCTTCTGTTCAAATGAAGTGAAATCAAGCCCAAATCTGCTCAAAAGCTTGTCTCTCTATTAGAGAAAGCTGTTTCATTCAGTATTCAGTGCAAATCTTGCCAAACTGAAACATGCTTATGTCTTATGAAATAAAATGTTTTCTGCAATGCTGTAAGACAGTTTTTAATGTGTTAGAAGTTATATACACAAAAACTAATGTTAGGACTTCAATGATCAAGATTGTCAGTTTACAGCTTTCTGAGTCCAGTAATGTTGAAATAGTGCTTCTGTTCAAATGAAGTGAAATCAAGCCCAAATCTGCTCAAAAGCTTGTCTCTCTATTAGAGAAAGCTGTTTCATTCAATATTCAGTGCAAATCTTGCCAAACTGAAACATGCTTATGTCTTATGAAATAAAATGTTTTCTGCAATGCTGTAAGACAGTTTTTAATGTGTTAGAAGTTATATGCACAAAAACTTATGTTAGGACTTCAATGATCAAGATTGTCAGTTTACAGCTTTCTGAGTCCAGTAATGTTGAAATAGTGCTTCTGTTCAAATGAAGTGAAATCAAGCCCAAATCTGCTCAAAAGCTTGTCTCTCTATTAGAGAAAGCTGTTTCATTCAGTATTCAGTGCAAATCTTGCCAAACTGAAACATGCTTATGTCTTATGAAATAAAATGTTTTCTGCAATGCTGTAAGACAGTTTTTAATGTGTTAGAAGTTATATGCACAAAAACTTATGTTAGGACTTCAATGATCAAGATTGTCAGTTTACAGCTTTCTGAGTCCAGTAATGTTGAAATAGTGCTTCTGTTCAAATGAAGTGAAATCAAGCCCAAATCTGCTCAAAAGCTTGTCTCTCTATTAGAGAAAGCTGTTTCATTCAGTATTCAGTGCAAATCTTGCCAAACTGATAGATGCTTATGCCTTATGAAATACAATGTTTTCTGCAATGCTGTAAGACAGTTTTTAATGTGTTAGAAGTTATATGCACAAAAACTTATGTTAGGACTTCAATGATCAAGATTGTCAGTTTACAGCTTTCTGAGTCCAGTAATGTTGAAATAGTGCTTCTGTTCAAATGAAGTGAAATCAAGCCCAAATCTGCTCAAAAGCTTTGTCTCTCTATTAGAGAAAGCTGTTTCATTCAGTATTCAGTGCAAATCTTGCCAAACTGATAGATGCTTATGCCTTATGAAATACAATGTTTTCTGCAATGCTGTAAGACAGTTTTTAATGTGTTAGAAGTTATATGCACAAAAACTTATGTTAGGACTTCAATGATCAAGATTGTCAGTTTACAGCTTTCTGAGTCCAGTAATGTTGAAATAGTGCTTCTGTTCAAATGAAGTGAAATCAAGCCCAAATCTGCTCAAAAGCTTGTCTCTCTATTAGAGAAAGCTGTTTCATTCAGTATTCAGTGCAAATCTTGCCAAACTGATAGATGCTTATGCCTTATGAAATGCAATGTTTTCTGCAATGCTGTAAGACAGTTTTTAATGTGTTAGAAGTTATATGCACAAAAACTAATGTTAGGACTTCAATGATCAAGATTGTCAGTTTACAGCTTTCTGAGTCCAGTAATGTTGAAATAGTGCTTCTGTTCAAATGAAGTGAAATCAAGCCCAAATCTGCTCAAAAGCTTGTCTCTCTATTAGAGAAAGCTGTTTCATTCAGTATTCAGTGCAAATCTTGCCAAACTGAAACATGCTTATGTCTTATGAAATACAATGTTTTCTGCAATGCTGTAAGACAGTTTTTAATGTGTTAGAAGTTATATGCACAAAAACTAATGTTAGGACTTCAATGATCAAGATTGTCAGTTTACAGCTTTCTGAGTCCAGTAATGTTGAAATAGTGCTTCTGTTCAAATGAAGTGAAATCAAGCCCAAATCTGCTCAAAAGCTTGTCTCTCTATTAGAGAAAGCTGTTTCATTCAGTATTCAGTGCAAATCTTGCCAAACTGAAACATGCTTATGCCTTATGAAATACAATGTTTTCTGCAATGCTGTAAGACAGTTTTTAATGTGTTAGAAGTTATATGCACAAAAACTTATGTTAGGACTTCAATGATCAAGATTGTCAGTTTACAGCTTTCTGAGTCCAGTAATGTTGAAATAGTGCTTCTGTTCAAATGAAGTGAAATCTAGCCCAAATCTGCTCAAAAGCTTGTCTCTCTATTAGAGAAAGCTGTTTCATTCAATATTCAGTGCAAATCTTGCCAAACTGAAACATGCTTATGTCTTATGAAATAAAATGTTTTCTGCAATGCTGTAAGACAGTTTTTAATGTGTTAGAAGTTATATACACAAAAACTAATGTTAGGACTTCAATGATCAAGATTGTCAGTTTACAGCTTTCTGAGTCCAGTAATGTTGAAATAGTGCTTCTGTTCAAATGAAGTGAAATCAAGCCCAAATCTGCTCAAAAGCTTGTCTCTCTATTAGAGAAAGCTGTTTCATTCAATATTCAGTGCAAATCTTGCCAAACTGAAACATGCTTATGTCTTATGAAATAAAATGTTTTCTGCAATGCTGTAAGACAGTTTTTAATGTGTTAGAAGTTATATGCACAAAAACTTATGTTAGGACTTCAATGATCAAGATTGTCAGTTTACAGCTTTCTGAGTCCAGTAATGTTGAAATAGTGCTTCTGTTCAAATGAAGTGAAATCTAGCCCAAATCTGCTCAAAAGCTTGTCTCTCTATTAGAGAAAGCTGTTTCATTCAGTATTCAGTGCAAATCTTGCCAAACTGATAGATGCTTATGCCTTATGAAATACAATGTTTTCTGCAATGCTGTAAGACAGTTTTTAATGTGTTAGAAGTTATATGCACAAAAACTTATGTTAGGACTTCAATGATCAAGATTGTCAGTTTACAGCTTTCTGAGTCCAGTAATGTTGAAATAGTGCTTCTGTTCAAATGAAGTGAAATCAAGCCCAAATCTGCTCAAAAGCTTGTCTCTCTATTAGAGAAAGCTGTTTCATTCAGTATTCAGTGCAAATCTTGCCAAACTGAAACATGCTTATGTCTTATGAAATAAAATGTTTTCTGCAATGCTGTAAGACAGTTTTTAATGTGTTAGAAGTTATATACACAAAAACTAATGTTAGGACTTCAATGATCAAGATTGTCAGTTTACAGCTTTCTGAGTCCAGTAATGTTGAAATAGTGCTTCTGTTCAAATGAAGTGAAATCAAGCCCAAATCTGCTCAAAAGCTTGTCTCTCTATTAGAGAAAGCTGTTTCATTCAGTATTCAGTGCAAATCTTGCCAAACTGAAACATGCTTATGTCTTATGAAATAAAATGTTTTCTGCAATGCTGTAAGACAGTTTTTAATGTGTTAGAAGTTATATGCACAAAAACTTATGTTAGGACTTCAATGATCAAGATTGTCAGTTTACAGCTTTCTGAGTCCAGTAATGTTGAAATAGTGCTTCTGTTCAAATGAAGTGAAATCAAGCCCAAATCTGCTCAAAAGCTTGTCTCTCTATTAGAGAAAGCTGTTTCATTCAGTATTCAGTGCAAATCTTGCCAAACTGATAGATGCTTATGCCTTATGAAAGTACAATGTTTTCTGCAATGCTGTAAGACAGTTTTTAATGTGTTAGAAGTTATATGCACAAAAACTTATGTTAGGACTTCAATGATCAAGATTGTCAGTTTACAGCTTTCTGAGTCCAGTAATGTTGAAATAGTGCTTCTGTTCAAATGAAGTGAAATCAAGCCCAAATCTGCTCAAAAGCTTGTCTCTCTATTAGAGAAAGCTGTTTCATTCAGTATTCAGTGCAAATCTTGCCAAACTGAAACATGCTTATGTCTTATGAAATACAATGTTTTCTGCAATGCTGTAAGACAGTTTTTAATGTGTTAGAAGTTATATGCACAAAAACTTATGTTAGGACTTCAATGATCAAGATTGTCAGTTTACAGCTTTCTGAGTCCAGTAATGTTGAAATAGTGCTTCTGTTCAAATGAAGTGAAATCAAGCCCAAATCTGCTCAAAAGCTTGTCTCTCTATTAGAGTAAGCTGTTTCATTCAGTATTCAGTGCAAATCTTGCCAAACTGAAACATGCTTATGTCTTATGAAATAAAATGTTTTCTGCAATGCTGTAAGACAGTTTTTAATGTGTTAGAAGTTATATGCACAAAAACTAATGTTAGGACTTCAATGATCAAGATTGTCAGTTTACAGCTTTCTGAGTCCAGTAATGTTGAAATAGTGCTTCTGTTCAAATGAAGTGAAATCTAGCCCAAATCTGCTCAAAAGCTTGTCTCTCTATTAGAGAAAGCTGTTTCATTCAGTATTCAGTGCAAATCTTGCCAAACTGATAGATGCTTATGCCTTATGAAATACAATGTTTTCTGCAATGCTGTAAGACAGTTTTTAATGTGTTAGAAGTTATATGCACAAAAACTTATGTTAGGACTTCAATGATCAAGATTGTCAGTTTACAGCTTTCTGAGTCCAGTAATGTTGAAATAGTGCTTCTGTTCAAATGAAGTGAAATCTAGCCCAAATCTGCTCAAAAGCTTGTCTCTCTATTAGAGAAAGCTGTTTCATTCAGTATTCAGTGCAAATCTTGCCAAACTGAAAGATGCTTATGCCTTATGAAATACAATGTTTTCTGCAATGCTGTAAGACAGTTTTTAATGTGTTAGAAGTTATATGCACAAAAACTTATGTTAGGACTTCAATGATCAAGATTGTCAGTTTACAGCTTTCTGAGTCCAGTAATGTTGAAATAGTGCTTCTGTTCAAATGAAGTGAAATCAAGCCCAAATCTGCTCAAAAGCTTGTCTCTCTATTAGAGAAAGCTGTTTCATTCAATATTCAGTGCAAATCTTGCCAAACTGAAACATGCTTATGCCTTATGAAATACAATGTTTTCTGCAATGCTGTAAGACAGTTTTTAATGTGTTAGAAGTTATATGCACAAAAACTTATGTTAGGACTTCAATGATCAAGATTGTCAGTTTACAGCTTTCTGAGTCCAGTAATGTTGAAATAGTGCTTCTGTTCAAATGAAGTGAAATCAAGCCCAAATCTGCTCAAAAGCTTGTCTCTCTATTAGAGAAAGCTGTTTCATTCAGTATTCAGTGCAAATCTTGCCAAACTGATAGATGCTTATGCCTTATGAAATACAATGTTTTCTGCAATGCTGTAAGACAGTTTTTAATGTGTTAGAAGTTATATGCACAAAAACTAATGTTAGGACTTCAATGATCAAGATTGTCAGTTTACAGCTTTCTGAGTCCAGTAATGTTGAAATAGTGCTTCTGTTCAAATGAAGTGAAATCAAGCCCAAATCTGCTCAAAAGCTTTTCTCTCTATTAGAGAAAGCTGTTTCATTCAGTATTCAGTGCAAATCTTGCCAAACTGAAAGATGCTTATGCCTTATGAAATACAATGTTTTCTGCAATGCTGTAAGACAGTTTTTAATGTGTTAGAAGTTATATGCACAAAAACTTATGTTAGGACTTCAATGATCAAGATTGTCAGTTTACAGCTTTCTGAGTCCAGTAATGTTGAAATAGTGCTTCTGTTCAAATGAAGTGAAATCAAGCCCAAATCTGCTCAAAAGCTTTTCTCTCTATTAGAGAAAGCTGTTTCATTCAGTATTCAGTGCAAATCTTGCCAAACTGAAACATGCTTATGCCTTATGAAATAAAATGTTTTCTGCAATGCTGTAAGACAGTTTTTAATGTGTTAGAAGTTATATGCACAAAAACTAATGTTAGGACTTCAATGATCAAGATTGTCAGTTTACAGCTTTCTGAGTCCAGTAATGTTGAAATAGTGCTTCTGTTCAAATGAAGTGAAATCAAGCCCAAATCTGCTCAAAAGCTTTTCTCTCTATTAGAGAAAGCTGTTTCATTCAATATTCAGTGCAAATCTTGCCCAAACTGAAACATGCTTATGTCTTATGAAATAAAATGTTTTCTGCAATGCTGTAAGACAGTTTTTAATGTGTTAGAAGTTATATGCACAAAAACTTATGTTAGGACTTCAATGATCAAGATTGTCAGTTTACAGCTTTCTGAGTCCAGTAATGTTGAAATAGTGCTTCTGTTCAAATGAAGTGAAATCAAGCCCAAATCTGCTCAAAAGCTTGTCTCTCTATTAGAGAAAGCTGTTTCATTCAGTATTCAGTGCAAATCTTGCCAAACTGATAGATGCTTATGCCATATGAAATACAATGTTTTCTGCAATGCTGTAAGACAGTTTTTAATGTGTTAGAAGTTATATGCACAAAAACTTATGTTAGGACTTCAATGATCAAGATTGTCAGTTTACAGCTTTCTGAGTCCAGTAATGTTGAAATAGTGCTTCTGTTCAAATGAAGTGAAATCTAGCCCAAATCTGCTCAAAAGCTTGTCTCTCTATTAGAGAAAGCTGTTTCATTCAATATTCAGTGCAAATCTTGCCAAACTGAAAGATGTTTATGCCTTATGAAATACAATGTTCCCTTTCAAAAGCTACACTCGATGCTGCGCTCAATAGCGCTAATGAGAACATTCTTTGTTCGACCGGTTGTGAAGCATGTGTGTCAAACACGCCAATAATTGGCTTTAAATAACCTCGGCAGGTGACGTCACTGATAATGTGCACCTGCAGGTTATAAATAGACGTGAAACGGAAACATCCTCAGGTTTCTTTGTCTTCAGAGACCGCATTGTGTGTGTGTGTGTGTGTCACGCTGATGAAAGTATTAGTTTAAAAGGAAGTATGTTGAGAGTTATAAAAAAAAAAGGAGAAAGAAAGTTCTAGCTATTCTTGCTGATTATATATGAGATGTGTGCCTCGCTCTCCATGGCCGATCTCTGAAGAGAAATCGCATGTTTATTGTAAAAAAAAAAAGGCTGATTTCGCGTTCTAGAGTGGCAGTTGTAAGCAACGCGGTTCACTTCCTATCCGCGTTATGCTCCTTGCTCTCACGAGGGACGAGCTGCTTCCCACTCATTAAGATCGCGCTCCGATCTGGAAGATCAAACGGTTCTCGCGCCCACCTCCGAAGCGTGCCCAGGCACTTCTTCGGATTGGGCAGAGGCTGCTGTAGCTCTAGCTTTTGTTGAAATGGACATTGAGAGTGCTCTCTCCTAGCGCTCCTCTCGCGATTATAAGCACATGAGGAGTTACTAGGTGGTGACTCGTGCAGTGACCAGATTAAAGCCTTAAAATTAAAATTTGTACATTATGATTCATAGGTCAGAGAGACGCTAGCTGCTATCTCTCCCCTACTGGAGCAACATCATTTGAATAGAAATATAAATAAATGATGATGATTATGATGATGAATAATAAAGAAATATATATAAATATATATATGAAAAGACAGCAATTGTTTCATGCCAAGACAGGAACTGCAGCAGCATCTGCACTTGGATGGAACGCATTTCATGCTGTGGGTCAGACTAGTACTGCCCTGCACACCATAGGTTCCTGCAGGCGTATCAGGCTGATTAAAAAAAATAATAATAAATCTGAGTCAAGGGCCTTAAGCTGTGCCCAGGACAAAGGGTGTGTCCCCTCAGGGAGGGCCCTGGAAAATTCCATCAAAGTATAAGGCTCTTCCCTGGCACCCTTAGGGGATCACTGACCAACCTCCGCCACCACCGGTGTTTCGGGGGGCAGTGGCCTCCAGTGAAATGATACATGCTCTGTTGCTTCCTGCCATGTTTCAGGACACCAGACGTCTTAAACCCCCTACCCCCCCCCCCCAACAAACAAAGTGTCACAATTAGTGCCCTTTTTGGAAAAGCTGGCAGCGTGGAAGCTACTGCCAAATATCTCCCCATGAGTCGAAAGAACTGTAGTGAAGGGCTACACGATTCAATTTGCACATCGTCTTCTGCGTTTCAACAGCGTGCTCTCCACCTTTGTGAAACCGGCATGTGCATATCTGTTGACACAGGAATCACAGACTCTCCTGGTTAAAGGGGCCATAGAATGTGTTCCCATTCCAGACAGAGAGTCAGGCTACTACAGTCTGTATTTCTTGATTCCCAGAGAAATACGGGGGGCTGCGTCCAATCATAGATCTATGGACGTGTATTTTCATTTCGAAATATTGCCACAACTCAGGAGGTTCCTGAGGTTCGCTTTCGGGGGCGAAGCTTACCAGTGTCAGGTTCTTCCATTTGGCCTAGCTTTGTTATCCCGCACTTATACGAAATTCATGGATGCAGCTCTGGCTCCTCTACGACTCCAGGGCATCCACATTTAAAATGTATATAAACGACTGGCTGAATTTGACCCAGTCTCAAGAGCTTGCGCTTCGACATCAGCATGTCGTCCTAGCTCATCTCGAATCTCTGGGGTTGAGACTCAACGCCAAGAAAAGCGTTCTCTCTCCGGCTCAGAGGACAACGTATTTGGGTGTGGTATTATGATTCGATCATAACGCAGGCACAACTGTCTCCTGCATGCATCAAATCCATTCTAAACACCCTAAAGAACATCAAGCTAGGCCAGAAAGTCACTGTTTATCACTTTCAGAAGGATTTAGGTCTCATGGCAGCTGCATCCACGGTGATACCTTTGGGCCTCCTGCACATGAGACCATTTCAGTTGTGGCTCAGAGCCAAGGGATTTCATCCAAGGGCCAATCCCCAGTGGCAATTAAGGGTTACGCGCCAGGGGCTTCGTACCCTATCTATGTGGTTCAGACCCCGGTTTCTGACTTTGGGTCCCACTCTAGGTCCGTGTTGTCATCGCAAGATGCTAATGACAGACGCTTCCCTCATGGGCTGGGGAGCGGCCTTAGTTGGCTGTCCAGCCCAAGGGATCTGGAGAGGTCATCTTCTCGAATTGGCACATCAATTGCCTCGAAATGAAGACTGTATTTCTGGCCCTGAAATACTTCCTCCAGCAGTTGAGAGGCTACCATGTCCTAGTGCGGGTGGACAACACATCTGTAGTCTCTTACATAAATCGCCAGGCAGACTGCAGGCCCCAGGTTAGCCCAGTTCTTGGCAAAGTTCCTGTCCCTCAGGGCGACTTACATTCCTGGGCATATGAATGTGGGAGCAGACTTGCTGTCCAGACAAGCTGTGAAACACGGGAAATGGAAACTCCACCCCTAAGTAGTCAAATCTGAGAAAGATTTCAAGTAGCTGAAGTGGACCTCACACAATGTCCCCTCTACATCTCTGACTCATCCAGCTCCCCTGGGTCTGGATGCTATGGCCCATGCGTGGCCCAGACTGCGTCTTTAAGCCTTTCCTCCCTCCACTAGAAGAACTTATGCCCTTATATGGAGTGTTTTTGAGGGCTGGTGCATGACACAGCATGCAGACCCAGCTCACTGCCAAATTGTTTCAGTACTGGAGTTTCTGCAATATAAATTGTCCTCAGGCACAGGCCCTAGTACTCTCAGAAACTATGTGGCCGCTATTTCGGCTTGCCACGGTCTGATTGATGGGATTGATGTGGGAAAGCACCCTTTAGTCGCCCGCTTCATTCGGGGGGCTAAGGGGTTGAGGCACCTACTAGACCTATGGCCCCTTCAGGGGATTCAGCCGTAGTGCTCGAGGGGCTGGCTGGCACCCCTTTCGAACCATTAGAATCAGCGCCTGCCAGGCTTCTGACTCTAAGATGGTTTCTCTTATGACCATTAACTCTCTAAGGAGATTTCGGGATTTACAGGCTTGTCAGTCCTGCCATCCTGTTCCAGTTCAGCTCCTAGGCAAAGCTATTTTGCATCCTCACCCTAATTATCTTCCGGAGCTTCCTTACTGTATCCAGTACGTGCTCTTCAGACTTACGTCCACCGCACTTGCCAGTGCCGTAAGTCAGAGCAGCTTTTCATGTGCCATGGGAGCCGCAACCGGGGGGGGGGGGCTTCCTCCAGGCAAACAGTTTCACATTGGGTGAGGGATGTTCCTGCTCAAGTGTATGATGCGGCAGGTTGGTCCTTTCCGCACACATTTGTCAGGTTCTATAGTTTGGATCTCCATCCTACTAATTTCCAAAGTCTCCTGTCCTCCGCTATCTACAACACCGGAGCAGAAGAGACTTCACTTACTGTGTCCAGTATGTGCTCTTCAGATTTACTTCCACCGCACTAGCCAGTGGCGTAAGTCAGAGCAGCTTTTCATATGCCGTGGGGGCCGCAGTCAGGGGTGCGGCTGCCACCAGGCAAACAGTTTCACATTGGGTGAGGGTTGCTATTGTCCTAGCCTACGAGGCGCGTGGTCACACTTCGCCTCTAGGAGGTAGTGCCCATTTCACCAGTTGGGTTGCATCTTCAATGGCTTGAGGTGCGCCCTTGCAGCAAGTGTGTGATGCGGCAGGTTGGTCCTTTCCGCACACATTTGTCAGATTCTATAGTTTGGATGTCCATCCTACTAATTTCCAAAGTCTCCTGTCCTCCGCCATTTACAACACCGGAGCAGAAGAGACTTCACTTACCGTGTCCAGTATGTGCTCTTCAGATTTACTTCCACCGCACTAGCCAGTGGCGTAAGTCAGAGCAGCTTTTCATATGCCATGGGAGCCGCAGTCAAGGGTGCGGCTGCCACCAGGCAAGCAGTTTCACATTGGGTGAGGGTTGATATTGCCCTAGCCTACGAGGCGCGTGGTCACACTTCGCCTCTAGGAGGTAGTGCCCATTTCACCAGTTGGGTTGCATCTTCAATGGCTTGAGCAAGAGGGGCGCCCTTGCAGCAAGTGTGTGATGCGGCAGGTCGGTCCTTTCCGCACACATTTGTAAGATTCTATAGTTTGGATGTCGATGGTACTCCGAGCTCGCATGCCCTTGAGTCCACATCCACATGGGTCATGTCTGAGACCTCTTCGATGTTTGTGCGCACACACTACACAACCTTGGGGGTCCGGACACTTACAGTGCGGCGGCGTTGGTATTCTCGTTCCCATTAGCGCTATTGAGCGCAGCATCGAGTGTAGCTTTTGAAAGGGAACGTCTCGGGTTACTTGACTGTAACCCTGTTCCCTGAAAAAGCGGGAACGAGATGCTGCGCCTCAATGCCGCACTGTCGACGTGTCCGGACGTCTCTTCAGACAAAGGGGTAACCTGAGGATGTTTCGGTTTCACGTCTATTTATAACCTGCAGGTGCACATTATCAGTGACGTCACCTGCCGAGGTTATTTAAAGCCAATTATTGGCGTGTTTGACACACATGCTTCACAACCGGTCGAACAAAGAATGTTCTCATTAGCGCTATTGAGCGCAGCATCTCGTTCCCGCTTTTTCAGGGAACAGGGTTACAGTCAAGTAACCCGAGACGTTTTCTGCAATGCTGTAAGACAGTTTTTAATGTGTTAGAAGTTATATGCACAAAAACGAATGTTAGGACTTCAATGATCAAGAATGTCAGTTAACAGCTTTCTGAGTCCAGTAATGTTGAAATAGTGCTTCTGTTCAAATGAAGTGAAATCTAGCCCAAATCTGCTCAAAAGCTTGTCTCTCTATTAGAGAAAGCTGTTTCATTCAGTATTCAGTGCAAATCTTGCCAAACTGATAGATGCTTATGCCTTATGAAATACAATGTTTTCTGCAATGCTGTAAGACAGTTTTTAATGTGTTAGAAGTTATATGCACAAAAACTTATGTTAGGACTTCAATGATCAAGATTGTCAGTTTACAGCTTTCTGAATCCAGTAATGTTGAAATAGTGCTTCTGTTCAAATGAAGTGAAATCAAGCCCAAATCTGCTCAAAAGCTTGTCTCTCTAATAGAGAAAGCTGTTTCAGTCAGTATTCAGTGCAAATCTTGCCAAACTGATAGATGCTTATGCCATATGAAATACAATGTTTTCTGCAATGCTGTAAGACAGTTTTTAATGTGTTAGAAGTTATATGCACAACAACTTATGTTAGGACTTCAATGATCAAGATTGTCAGTTTACAGCTTTCTGAATCCAGTAATGTTGAAATAGTGTTTCTTTTCAAATGAAGTGAAATCAAGCCCAAATCTGCTCAAAAACTTTTCTCTCTATTAGAGAAAGCTGTTTCATTCAGTATTCAGTGCAAATCTTGCCAAACTGATAGATGCTTATGCCTTATGAAATACAATGTTTTCTGCAAAGCTGTAAGACAGTTTTTAATGTGTTAGAAGTTATATGCACAAAAACAAATGTTAGAGCTTCAAAGCTCAAGATTGTCAGATTACAGGTTTCTGAGTCCAGTAATGTTGAAATTGTGCTTCTGTTCAAATGAAGTGAAATCTAGCCCAAATCTGCTCAAAAGCTTGTCTCTCTATTAGAGAAAGCGGCTTCATTCAATATTCATTGCAAATCTTGCCAAACTGAAAGATGTTTATGCCGTATGAAATACAATGTTTTCTGCAATGCTGTAAGACAGTTTTTAATGTGTTAGAAGTTATATGCACAAAAACTAATGTTAGGACTTCAATGATCAAAATTGTCAGTTTACAGCTTTCTGAGTCCAGTAATGTTGAAATAGTGCTTCTGTTCAAATGAAGTGAAATCAAGCCCAAATCTGCTCAAAAGCTTTTCTCTCTATTAGAGAAAGCTGTTTCATTCAGTATTCATTGCAAATCTTGCCAAACTGAAAGATGTTTATGCCGTATGAAATACAATGTTTTCTGCAATGCTGTAAGACAGTTTTTAATGTGTTAGAAGTTATATGCACAAAAACTTATGTTAGGACTTCAATGATCAAGATTGTCAGTTTACAGCTTTCTGAGTCCAGTAATGTTGAAATAGTGCTTCTGTTCAAATGAAGTGAAATCTAGCCCAAATCTGCTCAAAAGCTTGTCTCTCTATTAGAGAAAGCTGTTTCATTCAATATTCAGTGCAAATCTTGCCACACTGAAACATGCTTATGTCTTATGAAATAAAATGTTTTCTGCAATGCTGTAAGACAGTTTTTAATGTGTTAGAAGTTATATGCACAAAAACTAATGTTAGGACTTCAATGATCAAGATTGTCAGTTTACAGCTTTCTGAGTCCAGTAATGTTGAAATAGTGCTTCTGTTCAAATAAAGGGAAATCAAGCCCAAATCTGCTCAAAAACTTTTCTCTCTATTAGAGAAAGCTGTTTCATTCAGTATTCAGTGCAAATCTTGCCAAACTGAAAGATGTTTATGCCTTATGAAATACAATGTTTTCTGCAATGCTGTAAGACAGTTTTTAATGTGTTAGAAGTTATATGCACAAAAACTTATGTTAGGACTTCAATGATCAAGATTGTCAGTTTACAGCTTTCTGAGTCCAGTAATGTTGAAATAGTGCTTCTGTTCAAATGAAGTGAAATCAAGCCCAAATCTGCTCAAAAGCTTGTCTCTCTATTAGAGAAAGCTGTTTCATTCAGTATTCAGTGCAAGTCTTGCCAAACTGATAGATGCTTATGCCTTATGAAATACAATGTTTTCTGCAATGCTGTAAGACAGTTTTTAATGTGTTAGAAGTTATATGCACAAAAACTTATGTTAGGACTTCAATTATCAAGATTGTCAGTTTACAGCTTTCTGAGTCCAGTAATGTTGAAATAGTGCATCTGTTCAAATGAAGTGAAATCAAGCCCAAATCTGCTCAAAAGCTTGTCTCTCTATTAGAGAAAGCTGTTTCATTCAATATTCAGTGCAAATCTTGCCAAACTGAAACATGCTTATGTCTTATGAAATAAAATGTTTTCTGCAATGCTGTAAGACAGTTTTTAATGTGTTAGAAGTTATATACACAAAAACTAATTTTAGGACTTCAATGATCAAGATTGTCAGTTTACAGATTTCTGAGTCCAGTAATGTTGAAATAGTGCTTCTGTTTAAATGAAGTGAAATCAAGCCCAAATCTGCTCAAAAGCTTGTCTCTCTACTCTGAAAAATTTTTTTCATTCAACCAATTAAAAAAATTTAGGGTAATGGTTCACATCTATATTTTATAACTTGTACCAATTAAAAATAAATAACTTGCTCTAAACAATATTTTCTCTGTCTATGAAAACTATTTAGTAAAACCTGATAGAAAGTATATTTTTCTTGTTGATGAAAGTAAATTAATTTAAATTATATTTTTGATCTAAACAAAAAGATATAGATTTAATTAAAACAAACTTTCTCATTTAAGAAATATTAGAATAATTTAGTTTTCTCAATCAAATATATAAAGATTCAATTAAACAATTGTTTTAAATTTAAGAAATATGTATTAGAAATATTTAACTTTATCCAATCCAACAGATATAGATTTAATTTATCTTAATAGAATAGTTAATAGAAATTTAGTTTTATACAAATAAAAACATTAATTTAATAAAACATGATTCCCATTAAGAAACATCATTAATAGCATCTGATACAAATCTAATCCAAAAAGACATCAATCATTTTCAATACATCATTTTATTAACATTTTACATATCCGTAACTTGCTACTAAAGTGTCAGATTTTTAACATTCTTCTGAGTTTGACATTTTCAGATTTTTTTAAACATTTTTTAACATTTAGTAGCTGGCAAACATTGACATTTTCTTAAATCTGTGGAATTCGACAAGCATTGAATTAGGATTTTTTTTTTTTCCCATCAGAAATCTTTTTTTTTTATGATGCAACAAATAATATCCACCAGCCAAAAAAAAAAAAAAAAAAAAGTTTGAAACAGAACGCAAGTATGGAGTTGTTGCGTACACCGTCATAATACAATGTAAACTTAAATAAATTGGCAGCATTTAGAACAGCTGATTGCCAAGGCTTGACAGATTATACTACTAAAAATACTGAACCAACTGCCGAACCATAGCCAGCTACTCAAACACAAAATGAATTGCAGGGTAAACATTTGCAGGGATGTGTGGGAACCCTGAATTAAGCTCTATTGTAGAGTTGGTCGTAGAGCCGCTTGACTTTATTGGTCATGCCTTTTGGGTCCAGCTCCATGATGACTTTCTGTATGTACTCAAATGTCAGTTTCAGTGTCTTTGGATATTCCAAATTGAGGGTATAAAGGAGCCCCAGGAGAATGGCAACAGCATTTGCAATGGATGGCAACTCGCTCAGAACCTTTTGTCCCTCCAGTACGATGCCAATGTCTTTGGGTACAGCTTGGGCATCTCTAAAGACAAATATTGCCATGGTTTCCTGTTGAAGAATTGCTTCAGCCTCTTCCTTCTCTGACACCTGGTAAAGAATTTAAAAAGGAGAAAAAAAAAGAAAGAATCAGAAATCAAAGCAGTTTGTATTTTCCCCCAGATTAACCTCCTAAAATTCCAACAGAGGGCATGGCAGATTTTGTTACGTCCACACATCTGCTATGTTTACATTGATGCACACTACAACAAAAGATTGAACTGACTTTAAGGTTGCCTTACCAGGAAATCTTTGATGAGGTCCTCCACTGCTTCTCCCATGTTAAGGATGAGACATTTAAGTGCAATCTCTCTCTTTGTAGCCGTGTCAGTATCCTGCATCAAGAGAGTAAAAATTAACCCCCTGTAGTCAGCAAAGTCACTGTAAAGTCATTTAAAAAATGTGAAATTAAAAATAATGTAATGTAAATAAAATAATTTATTTTAATTAAGAAAATATTTTTATTCTTATTATGCAATAAATGCCATTTCTTATTCATAGAATCTTGAAAAATGTATCTTATTATTGAGGACCTGAGAGGACATGTGGGTGAGCAAGAAAAGTAAAAAAAAAACATCTATACCTTTTCTACAACTGGCAGCAGCCTTGTCTTCTCCCGAATGGCTCCTCCCTTCTTTCTGATAACCTTTATCATTTCAGTGCATTTCTCATCAAGGTTCTGCATGAATCTTGCTTCAAGTGGTATTGTGGTTACTCTCAAGAACTCTGCGTTCACCTTGGGAATATACATAGTGTATATATAATCAAACAAATGTACATAAATAAAAAATAAAAAAAAATAAATAAACAAATTTTAAATTCATATAATGAATAATGCTAGTGTACCTCTTGAACGTCAATGAGTGCCGGCCATCTTTCAATGATACTGAGCAAAGGTGTTTTCTTGTCGACAATTTCTTGCCTCCTAAATGCGAACGTCTGTGCCATCTTCTCTCTAATTGTTTTGACATTGTTCCTTTTCTTTACCTCAGACAATAGGGCAATTCTCTCTTGCTCCATCAACTCCGGGGTCTTGTTGAGAGGTAGAGATGGGTAATGGTTAGACTCAGCTCGCCTGGGTTTCTTTATGTTCTTTGCAGGGTGAGAATCCATCGAGGACTTTCTTTTCACTGTATTGACAGACAGCTCATCAGATGATGAACTGTGCGATTTCAGGTATGTGCGATAGTTATACATCTTTGTCTTAAGTCTTTGTTTCCATCCATAACTGTGGTTAAAGGACCCAGGTTCTTTCAGACAGGGGTGTGTCTGTGTGAGTGCCTCTGCCACCTCACTCAAGTCTGCATCGCTAGGATAGGATCTGTAAGAATAGACTTTGTCGGCGAGCGTTTCCAGAATGTTTGAAAGCATTTTGGAACTGGGAGTGAGTCTAGCCTGGCTTCTCTGATACTCAGCATTTCCATCCCTAAGTTGGGATTCTGTTGAATGAGAGAAAGTTGGGATGACAAACACCTTGGGCCACTGCTCCTTTCTATAGGTGTCAGAGGAAGCACTGCTTATGGGTAGTGTGTCATCCGAGCTTGCAGAGATGCTTGAATCATCTTGACTGAGAAAACTGGCCTTATTCACAGACGTGCCAACTGGCTCCAAAAATAAAGTAACAGTGGGTTCTACTGGAATAACTTTCAAAGTGCCTAGATCCTTGAGTTGTGAGGTTGAAGTTAAGTTAACCCAAGTGCCAAAATCAGCATCATTGTACTGAAGTCGTATTTCATTCGTAAGACCGCAGACACACTTTATTTCCTGGATGACTTCATCAACAGATAAGTTGTTACTTGAAAGGTTCAATTTGATCTGGTTGTCCTCTCCTAAAATAACCAGGAGCCGTGTGATGCCTGCCATGCTTTGAGATCCTCAAATTAGAAGGTAAAAAAGAGAAAGGCAGCATTAATAATCAAATCGACTATAAGAAATAGAAAGGATTTACTTTAAATAGTAAAAATATTTCTATATAACTGATGTGGCTGTATTTTGGATGATATATATGCAGGTTTATAGATTGAAAAGAAAAAAAAAACAACAACAACAAAAATGTACCAATCAAAACACAAATACAAACC
Organism: Carassius auratus; assembly: GCF_003368295.1. NCBI lineage: Eukaryota > Metazoa > Chordata > Actinopteri > Cypriniformes > Cyprinidae > Carassius > Carassius auratus. Next base: position 25,522 of record NW_020527850.1, read on the forward strand.
TTAAATGTGAATATATCGTTTGAGTGTAATAAGCCGCATAGCCCCAACTGTGTAGTCTACCAGGGGATAAGGATCGGTCAGTTGAGATGGCTCCAGAACTTCAATCTCCTTTGAAGGTGAGGTTTCAAGTTGAAAAGCTCTGAAGTGTTCTATGTACCAAGAACTTAGTTTGCGAACAACAAAGGCCAACTCGTTTTTGAGGACCACCATCTGGATGATTTCAGTGAAGGCAGGAATTCCTTCAATTGAGCCATATGAAAGGATCATTCCAAGTCTGTAGTTAAATCCATTATAGATTACATTTTCAGTCAAAGAAACTTCCTTCACATTTGGGTGTTTCTGTTTAACAGCCTGTGCAATTTCATCTTTCAGGACATCAGTGCTAACAGTTGAGCAATGCTTAACTTCCAAGAGAGGTTTAGGAAAGTTGAATGAGTAGAGCTGGTGTGCCAGAGATAACTGGTGTCTCTCTGCCAAGGAAAACAACACGTTTTTAAAGCAGGTAGTGTGTCGTACAACTCTCTTAAAAAAGCTATGTTTCCCTTCAAATCTTAAAGTCCAGAGCAAAACAAGAGGTCCAAACTGATAAATTAGCTGTGGATAGTGTTCCAAAAAGTGATGCTTTGGAAGCAAGTTTGAGTCTGGGAAAACCTCTTTGAACCGTACTCTATGCTCAGAGATTTTGAAATTTAAGTAAGCTATTGTTTCATCAGTATGCACAGGTGTGACAACAAGGTCAACAATGTCCTTTAAGTCTGTGAGGAGATTCCAAGCAGGTTCGTCAGCAGGTACTTTATGTCCCAAGAGAAGTGGCAAAAACCTGATCAAACTCCAATTCTCATGAGAATTGCCACCAACTGTTTTTCTTTTTGCATATGTAGGTGGCACAGGATGGGGAGAATTTGCTTTATCTTTCCACTTGAAGGGGAATGTATTTATGGAGTCATTCAAAAATTCCAAAGTGAAGTATTTCTTTGCGGTGAAGACAGAAAGACAAAGAGCTATTTCGAAAGGAACAATTCCTTCAAATAAATCATGCACTATGTCCGGTGGAAAGCCAGTAGTGACATTAAAATGAGCAAGTTTTTCTGACAAAACACAAGTCTTCTTAACACCAAAACAACTGGCCAACGATTCCTCCTCAAGTGTTTTAAGATGTCTTGCGTGACTTTCCTCTGTCCTTAAAGAAAATGTTCCACTGCCCACGTCCCTTGTCTGAATTTCTGGTTTCGAGGCCGTACAAAACCTACAAACATAAGCACTCGAAAAACTCTCCACAAAACCAGCACAACCATGCGCACCCAGGTTGTCCGCAACAACACATTGCACTGTCCCCTTTACACATTTTCCTAACTTGCTCACAAATATACCATGTTGCTCTAAAATAACCAAGTCCTTAATTAAAGGTTCTAGAGCAGCGCTATATCCATACTCATTTACATCCTCACTTTTGATCAATGCAGCCAAGTAGATTGATGACAATGCAGAGTGCAAACCAGGCGGCAGATTGCCTAAAATCCAGTATAGGGCACAGATTTTATGTTTTTTGCGTGAGGTGCCAAGAGGATTGCAAACCTCAAAATCATCTATGTACAGAATTATTGAAATTGCACACTCGTTTGAGAAAAGGCTGTGTTCTTTAAAAATTTCACCATCCCAGAGACATCTGTAAACCTGCTTCTCACTTGACACCGATTGAAGTTTCTCCTTTAAATTAACTGCATTGCTGAGGATAGTCTCACAATTTAAAACCTGCTGCAATAATTTTAATAAGGGAATATACTGAAATGATCTTCTGTTCTTTTTATCCAATACATATTCCACAGATTCCACTACAAAGAAATTACGTCTATAATATTTGTTGCGCCTATATGCAGTAGATAGAGGGCCGTCTTTTCCAATAGCAAGTTGAATAGGATGTGCGGTACAAAGTTCTTTGGCTAACTCTTGGACTAATGACCCAACAACCTGACAATTATGATCCACTAAAAATTCAGTAATTGTCTTCTGAGTGTCTGGAATAGACACAGTCCCAATGACATACTGCAGTTCCTCAAGGAGTACATTTACAGCTGCACTTGACACCAGGTAACTATGTTCCAATTTCAGTAGAACTGAGGCTAACTTTAGCTCAACTTCTTCTGTATAATGTCTAGGTTCTTCCAAAGTTGGTTCTTCAACTAGTAGATCCTCATTTAAATCAATGTCAGAGTCAACTGAATCTAAAGCAGATGGATTAAAGTGTGATCTATGAACAATTCCAGGTTTTAAATCTCTTGTTGTACACACTTTGTGTTTTCTCCATTTGTGAGTGTGGAAACTTCCATATACATTGGTTTGATATGAACAGCCAACATACATACAAGTAACTGATTCATTATTTTTTAAATGTTGGCCAATATGGTGAAAAAAGTCCGTTTCAGAAGCAAGTTGACTGTAGTCACAAACGTGGCACTTAAAATGTGAGATGTCTTCTCTTGAGGAATGTGAAGAAGGGTGGTGTGTAGATAGATGCTTCAGCAGAGCATTCCATGTTTTGCTTGAAAATGGGCAGCTTTCATACAGGCAGAGAAAGTGGTGCCTTCCATAATGGTGATGACTGAGTCTATAATGTTTTAGCAGTTCAGATCTTCTGGTACAACAATGTCCACAATGCTTGCATCTCCACATCCATGTGTTTACCAAGAACCCTCTGCCCCTACCAAAATAAACAAAAACAAAACTTACCCCAAAACTGCCAAAATTTGGAGTCTGCAGAAATAGTTTTAGAAGGTTTCTCCCACCGTAACAGCAGCTATGATAAGGTTATGGTTGATCAGATGTTTCCACCTCGGAACTCAGATATTCTGCATATAAGTGAGAGTGAGTGAAAGGGTGAGATAGAGAAAAAAAGATTCTCATATTTGAACAGTCACATATTTTAATCCATCTTAACTTAAGATGCTCAGATCAAAGGGAGCCATCACACCTGTTCATACTACCCACTACCATAACTACATTTCTTAAGAGCAATTTTTGAATGGGAAACAAATACAGCCAATATTGTACTTGTAAGAGATGTGTACACAGCATGTGTGCATAACATGTTTAAAAATGAGATTCATAGGTTATATTGTAATTAATAAATTATTTTGCACCCTCCCCATAGTATTTAGACAGAGGACCTCCCTTATTTAGATAATTAATCGATATTCAGTTCAATTAGCCTAATATCAGATCACACACGACTAATATTTAGTTGTAATGGGTCACTTATCCAACAAGCTACAATAATAAACAAGTTAAGCTAGGTAACGTTATAATCATTCATAGAAATATTTTTTGACATGGCTAATTTAATGGCACGGAGCACTGGTTTGTATCGGTGAGGTAGGCAGTGGACCAAACCACTGTGATAGACGGGATGGCAGACCCAAAACGTTTTAAAAGTTTTTTGCGTTTATTTCATTTTACTACGTGCATAATTAGTTTAAGTATATGGCCATTATTTACAATACACAGAACAGTTTGCAAGTTATTTTTTGTAAGATACTGAACCGGGAAGCGGGAAGCGGGAACGTGACAAAACAACGAACGACGCAAACGACTCGAATCGAAGACTCGAGAGATGACCAAACGTTCATATCTATGCCTAACGTTTAGCTTACAGGCCTGTCACGTGATGAACGACCCACTCCAAAAACCAGAAACTCCATAAAGGTGAATACCAGAACCATCAGGACGCTGAAAAAAAATCACTTTTGGAGACGACTCGTTCTTCCCGAATCACATTAAAGACTCTTTCAAAACGAATTTAATTAAACGAATCGTTCAAGAACAACCAATCAATCGCTTCTGTTTTACAAAAAACAGCGTTATATTAAATTATAATCAAATTATTAAAACAGACAAAAAAAATGAATCCATGAGAGGAATCGAAATGAAAATTTTACATCCGATTTCTGACCTTATGCATTAATTCCAAAAATGACGTTAGTTCAATAATGATATCAGCTATTTGCAAACAACACTGAAATAAATGATTACGGAATGTTATATTACATTTTACTCTGTTTCGCCTCGCTTAAAACGGGAGCGGGAACTGAAAATTTTCCGCCGCTTGCCAAACTTACATGTGGTCTCACAGCAGCGTTGCGTCGTAAAACATTTTAATCTCGATCTAATGTTAGGCACTAAAGTACAAAACGTCTACATTAACAGACAACGTTAAAACATTAATCATTAACATTCATTATTAACTTAATTCGGAAGTATTTTACTAACCTTCAAAGGCGTCGTGGCGATCCACCGTTGACTTGAAGATCAGGTGGCTGGTCGTCGCTTTTTTTGTTTAATACGCATGCGCAGGCATGCTCGAAATTGTACATTCATCCAAACAAATATTTTTCCGTTGAGCACTTAATGAAAAATATTTATATTCAACAATGTTTTGAACGAAAAAAATATTATTTGAAAAATGAAACAAATAATTGTAAACTAAATTGAAAGACAAATTATTAATTAGATGAGGTACTGCTTGAAAACTTTTTTTCAGTGTATTAGAGAAAGCTGTTTCATTCAATATTCAGTGCAAATCTTGCCAAACTGAAACATGCTTATGTCTTATGAAATAAAATGTTTTCTGCAATGCTGTAAGACAGTTTTTAATGTGTTAGAAGTTATATGCACATAAACTAATGTTAGTACTTCAATGATCAAGATTGTCAGTTTACAGCTTTCTTAGTCCAGTAATGCTGAAATAAGTGCTTCTGTTCAAATGAAGTGAAATCTAGCCCAAATCTGCTCAAAAGCTTGTCTCTCTATTAGAGAAAGCTGTTTCATTCATTATTCAGTGCAAATCTTGCCAAACTGAAACATGCTTATGTCTTATCAAATAAAATGTTTTCTGCAATGCTGTAAGACAGTTTTTAATGTGTTAGAAGTTATATGCACAAAAACTAATGTTAGGACTTCAATGATCAAGATTGTCAGTTTACAGCTTTCTGAGTCCAGTAATGTTGAAATAGTGCTTCTGTTCAAATGAAGTGAAATCTAGCCCAAATCTGCTCAAAAGCTTGTCTCTCTATTAGAGAAAGCTGTTTCATTCAGTATTCAGTGCAAATCTTGCCAAACTGATAGATGCTTATGCCTTATGAAATACAATGTTTTCTGCAATGCTGTAAGATAGATTTTAATGTGTTAGAAGTTATATGCACAAAAACATATGTTAGGACTTCAATGGTCAAGATTGTCAGTTTACAGCTTTCTGAGTCCAGTAATGTTGAAATAGTGCTTCTGTTCAAATGAAGTGAAATCTAGCCCAAATCTGCTCAAAAGCGTGTCTCTCTATTAGAGAAAGCTGTTTCATTCAATATTCAGTGCAAATCTTGCCAAACTGAAACATGCTTATGTCTTATGAAATAAAATGTTTTCTGCAATGCTGTGAGACAGTTTTTAATGTGTTAGAAGTTATATACACAAAAACTAATGTTAGGACTTCAATGATCAAGATTGTCAGTTTACAGCTTTCTGAGTCCAGTAATGTTGAAATAGTGCTTCTGTTCAAATAAAGTGAAATCAAGCCCAAATCTGCTCAAAAGCTTGTCTCTCTATTAGAGAAAGCTGTTTCATTCAATTTTCAGTGCAAATCTTGCCAAACTGAAACATGCTTATGTCTTATGAAATAAAATGTTTTCTGCAATGCTGTGAGACAGTTTTTAATGTGTTAGAAGTTATATACACAAAAACTAATGTTAGGACTTCAATGATCAAGATTGTCAGTTTACAGCTTTCTGAGTCCAGTAATGTTGAAATAGTGCTTCTGTTCAAATAAAGTGAAATCAAGCCCAAATCTGCTCAAAAGCTTGTCTCTCTATTAGAGAAAGCTGTTTCATTCAATATTCAGTGCAAATCTTGCCAAACTGAAACATGCTTATGTCTTATGAAATAAAATGTTTTCTGCAATGCTGTAAGACAGTTTTTAATGTGTTAGAAGTTATATGCACAAAAACTAATGTAAGGACTTCAATGATCAAGATTGTCAGTTTACAGCTTTCTGAGTCCAGTAATGTTGAAATAGTGCTTCTGTTCAAATGAAGTGAAATCTAGCCCAAATCTGCTCAAAAGCTTGTCTCTCTATTAGAGAAAGCTGTTTCATTCAGTATTCAGTGCAAATCTTGCCAAACTGATAGATGCTTATGCCTTATGAAATACAATGTTTTCTGCAAAGCTGTAAGACAGTTTTTAATGTGTTAGAAGTTATATGCACAAAAACAAATGTTAGGACTTCAAAGCTCAAGATTGTCAGATTACAGGTTTCTGAGTCCAGTAATGTTGAAATTGTGCTTCTGTTCAAATGAAGTGAAATCTAGCCCAAATCTGCTCAAAAGCTTGTCTCTCTATTAGAGAAAGCGGCTTCATTCAATATTCATTGCAAATCTTGCCAAACTGAAAGATGTTTATGCCGTATGAAATACAATGTTTTCTGCAATGCTGTAAGACAGTTTTTAATGTGTTAGAAGTTATATGCACAAAAACTAATGTTAGGACTTCAATGATCAAAATTGTCAGTTTACAGCTTTCTGAGTCCAGTAATGTTAAAATAGTGCTTCTGTTCAAATGAAGTGAAATCAAGCCCAAATCTGCTCAAAAGCTTTTCTCTCTATTAGAGAAAGCTGTTTCATTCAGTATTCATTGCAAATCTTGCCAAACTGAAAGATGTTTATGCCGTATGAAATACAATGTTTTCTGCAATGCTGTAAGACAGTTTTTAATGTGTTAGAAATTATATGCAAAAGAACTAATGTTAGGACTTCAATGATCAAGATTGTCAGTTTACAGCTTTCTGAGTCCAGTAATGTTGAAATAGTGCTTCTGTTCAAATAAAGGGAAATCAAGCCCAAATCTGCTCAAAAACTTTTCTCTCTATTAGAGAAAGCTGTTTCATTCAGTATTCAGTGCAAATCTTGCCAAACTGAAAGATGTTTATGCCTTATGAAATACAATGTTTTCTGCAATGCTGTAAGACAGTTTTTAATGTGTTAGAAGTTATATGCACAAAAACTTATGTTAGGACTTCAATGATCAAGATTGTCAGTTTACAGCTTTCTGAGTCCAGTAATGTTGAAATAGTGCTTCTGTTCAAATGAAGTGAAATCAAGCCCAAATCTGCTCAAAAGCTTGTCTCTCTATTAGAGAAAGCTGTTTCATTCAGTATTCAGTGCAAATCTTGCCAAACTGATAGATGCTTATGCCTTATGAAATACAATGTTTTCTGCAATGCTGTAAGACAGTTTTTAATGTGTTAGAAGTTATATGCACAAAAACTAATGTTAGGACTTCAATGATCAAGATTGTCAGTTTACAGCTTTCTGAGTCCAGTAATGTTGAAATAGTGCTTCTGTTCAAATGAAGTGAAATCAAGCCCAAATCTGCTCAAAAGCTTGTCTCTCTATTAGAGAAAGCTGTTTCATTCAATATTCAGTGCAAATCTTGCCAAACTGAAACATGCTTATGTCTTATGAAATAAAATGTTTTCTGCAATGCTGTAAGACAGTTTTTAATGTGTTAGAAGTTATATGCACATAAACTAATGTTAGTACTTCAATGATCAAGATTGTCAGTTTACAGCTTTCTTAGTCCAGTAATGCTGAAATAAGTGCTTCTGTTCAAATGAAGTGAAATCTAGCCCAAATCTGCTCAAAAGCTTGTCTCTCTATTAGAGAAAGCTGTTTCATTCATTATTCAGTGCAAATCTTGCCAAACTGATAGATGCTTATGCCTTATGAAATACAATGTTTTCTGCAATGCTGTAAGACAGTTTTTAATGTGTTAGAAGTTATATGCACAAAAACTAATGTTAGGACTTCAATGATCAAGATTGTCAGTTTACAGCTTTCTGAGTCCAGTAATGTTGAAATAGTGCTTCTGTTCAAATGAAGTGAAATCAAGCCCAAATCTGCTCAAAAGCTTTTCTCTCTATTAGAGAAAGCTGTTTCATTCAGTATTCAGTGCAAATCTTGCCAAACTGATAGATGCTTATGCCTTATGAAATACAATGTTTTCTGCAATGCTGTAAGACAGTTTTTAATGTGTTAGAAGTTATATGCACAAAAACTAATGTTAGGACTTCAATGATCAAGATTGTCAGTTTACAGCTTTCTGAGTCCAGTAATGTTGAAATAGTGCTTCTGTTCAAATGAAGTGAAATCAAGCCCAAATCTGCTCAAAAGCTTGTCTCTCTATTAGAGAAAGCTGTTTCATTCAATATTCAGTGCAAATCTTGCCAAACTGAAACATGCTTATGTCTTATGAAATAAAATGTTTTCTGCAATGCTGTAAGACAGTTTTTAATGTGTTAGAAGTTATATGCACAAAAACTAATGTTAGGACTTCAATGATCAAGATTGTCAGTTTACAGCTTTCTGAGTCCAGTAATGTTGAAATAGTGCTTCTGTTCAAATGAAGTGAAATCAAGCCCAAATCTGCTCAAAAGCTTTTCTCTCTATTAGAGAAAGCTGTTTCATTCAGTATTCAGTGCAAATCTTGCCAAACTGAAACATGCTTATGTCTTATGAAATAAAATGTTTTCTGCAATGCTGTAAGACAGTTTTTAATGTGTTAGAAGTTATATGCACAAAAACTAATGTTAGGACTTCAATGATCAAGATTGTCAGTTTACAGCTTTCTGAGTCCAGTAATGTTGAAATAGTGCTTCTGTTCAAATGAAGTGAAATCTAGCCCAAATCTGCTCAAAAGCTTGTCTCTCTATTAGAGAAAGCTGTTTCATTCAGTATTCAGTGCAAATCTTGCCAAACTGATAGATGCTTATGCCTTATGAAATACAATGTTTTCTGCAATGCTGTAAGACAGTTTTTAATGTGTTAGAAGTTATATGCACAAAAACTAATGTTAGGACTTCAATGATCAAGATTGTCAGTTTACAGCTTTCTGAGTCCAGTAATGTTGAAATAGTGCTTCTGTTCAAATGAAGTGAAATCTAGCCCAAATCTGCTCAAAAGCTTGTCTCTCTATTAGAGAAAGCTGTTTCATTCAATATTCAGTGCAAATCTTGCCAAACTGAAAGATGCTTATGCCTTATGAAATACAATGTTTTCTGCAATGCTGTAAGACAGTTTTTAATGTGTTAGAAGTTATATGCACAAAAACTAATGTTAGGACTTCAATGATCAAGATTGTCAGTTTACAGCTTTCTGAGTCCAGTAATGTTGAAATAGTGCTTCTGTTCAAATGAAGTGAAATCAAGCCCAAATCTGCTCAAAAGCTTTTCTCTCTATTAGAGAAAGCTGTTTCATTCAGTATTCAGTGCAAATCTTGCCAAACTGAAAGATGTTTATGCCTTATGAAATACAATGTTTTCTGCAATGCTGTAAGACAGTTTTTAATGTGTTAGAAGTTATATGCACAAAAACTAATGTTAGGACTTCAATGATCAAGATTGTCAGTTTACAGCTTTCTGAGTCCAGTAATGTTGAAATAGTGCTTCTGTTCAAATGAAGTGAAATCAAGCCCAAATCTGCTCAAAAGCTTTTCTCTCTATTAGAGAAAGCTGTTTCATTCAGTATTCAGTGCAAATCTTGCCAAACTGAAAGATGCTTATGCCTTATGAAATACAATGTTTTCTGCAATGCTGTAAGACAGTTTTTAATGTGTTAGAAGTTATATGCACAAAAACTTATGTTAGGACTTCAATGATCAAGATTGTCAGTTTACAGCTTTCTGAGTCCAGTAATGTTGAAATAGTGCTTCTGTTCAAATGAAGTGAAATCAAGCCCAAATCTGCTCAAAAGCTTGTCTCTCTATTAGAGAAAGCTGTTTCATTCAGTATTCAGTGCAAATCTTGCCAAACTGAAAGATGCTTATGCCTTATGAAATACAATGTTTTCTGCAATGCTGTAAGACAGTTTTTAATGTGTTAGAAGTTATATGCACAAAAACTAATGTTAGGACTTCAATGATCAAGATTGTCAGTTTACAGCTTTCTGAGTCCAGTAATGTTGAAATAGTGCTTCTGTTCAAATGAAGTGAAATCAAGCCCAAATCTGCTCAAAAGCTTGTCTCTCTATTAGAGAAAGCTGTTTCATTCAATATTCAGTGCAAATCTTGCCAAACTGAAACATGCTTATGTCTTATGAAATAAAATGTTTTCTGCAATGCTGTAAGACAGTTTTTAATGTGTTAGAAGTTATATGCACAAAAACTAATGTTAGGACTTCAATGATCAAGATTGTCAGTTTACAGCTTTCTGAGTCCAGTAATGTTGAAATAGTGCTTCTGTTCAAATGAAGTGAAATCAAGCCCAAATCTGCTCAAAAGCTTTTCTCTCTATTAGAGAAAGCTGTTTCATTCAGTATTCAGTGCAAATCTTGCCAAACTGATAGATGCTTATGCCTTATGAAATACAATGTTTTCTGCAATGCTGTAAGACAGTTTTTAATGTGTTAGAAGTTATATGCACAAAAACTAATGTTAGGACTTCAATGATCAAGATTGTCAGTTTACAGCTTTCTGAGTCCAGTAATGTTGAAATAGTGCTTCTGTTCAAATGAAGTGAAATCAAGCCCAAATCTGCTCAAAAGCTTTTCTCTCTATTAGAGAAAGCTGTTTCATTCAGTATTCAGTGCAAATCTTGCCAAACTGATAGATGCTTATGCCTTATGAAATAAAATGTTTTCTGCAATGCTGTAAGACAGTTTTTAATGTGTTAGAAGTTATATGCACAAAAACTAATGTTAGGACTTCAATGATCAAGATTGTCAGTTTACAGCTTTCTGAGTCCAGTAATGTTGAAATAGTGCTTCTGTTCAAATGAAGTGAAATCAAGCCCAAATCTGCTCAAAAGCTTGTCTCTCTATTAGAGAAAGCTGTTTCATTCAGTATTCAGTGCAAATCTTGCCAAACTGAAAGATGCTTATGCCTTATGAAATACAATGTTTTCTGCAATGCTGTAAGACAGTTTTTAATGTGTTAGAAGTTATATGCACAAAAACTAATGTTAGGACTTCAATGATCAAGATTGTCAGTTTACAGCTTTCTGAGTCCAGTAATGTTGAAATAGTGCTTCTGTTCAAATGAAGTGAAATCAAGCCCAAATCTGCTCAAAAGCTTGTCTCTCTATTAGAGAAAGCTGTTTCATTCAGTATTCAGTGCAAATCTTGCCAAACTGAAAGATGCTTATGCCTTATGAAATACAATGTTTTCTGCAATGCTGTAAGACAGTTTTTAATGTGTTAGAAGTTATATGCACAAAAACTTATGTTAGGACTTCAATGATCAAGATTGTCAGTTTACAGCTTTCTGAGTCCAGTAATGTTGAAATAGTGCTTCTGTTCAAATGAAGTGAAATCAAGCCCAAATCTGCTCAAAAGCTTGTCTCTCTATTAGAGAAAGCTGTTTCATTCAGTATTCAGTGCAAATCTTGCCAAACTGAAAGATGCTTATGCCTTATGAAATACAATGTTTTCTGCAATGCTGTAAGACAGTTTTTAATGTGTTAGAAGTTATATGCACAAAAACTAATGTTAGGACTTCAATGATCAAGATTGTCAGTTTACAGCTTTCTGAGTCCAGTAATGTTGAAATAGTGCTTCTGTTCAAATGAAGTGAAATCAAGCCCAAATCTGCTCAAAAGCTTGTCTCTCTATTAGAGAAAGCTGTTTCATTCAGTATTCAGTGCAAATCTTGCCAAACTGAAACATGCTTATGCCTTATGAAATACAATGTTTTCTGCAATGCTGTAAGACAGTTTTTAATGTGTTAGAAGTTATATACACAAAAACTAATGTTAGGACTTCAATGATCAAGATTGTCAGTTTACAGCTTTCTGAGTCCAGTAATGTTGAAATAGTGCTTCTGTTCAAATGAAGTGAAATCAAGCCCAAATCTGCTCAAAAGCTTTTCTCTCTATTAGAGAAAGCTGTTTCATTCAATATTCAGTGCAAATCTTGCCAAACTGAAAGATGCTTATGCCTTATGAAATACAATGTTTTCTGCAATGCTGTAAGACAGTTTTTAATGTGTTAGAAGTTATATGCACAAAAACTAATGTTAGGACTTCAATGATCAAGATTGTCAGTTTACAGCTTTCTGAGTCCAGTAATGTTGAAATAGTGCTTCTGTTCAAATGAAGTGAAATCAAGCCCAAATCTGCTCAAAAGCTTGTCTCTCTATTAGAGAAAGCTGTTTCATTCAGTATTCAGTGCAAATCTTGCCAAACTGAAAGATGCTTATGCCTTATGAAATACAATGTTTTCTGCAATGCTGTAAGACAGTTTTTAATGTGTTAGAAGTTATATGCACAAAAACTAATGTTAGGACTTCAATGATCAAGATTGTCAGTTTACAGCTTTCTGAGTCCAGTAATGTTGAAATAGTGCTTCTGTTCAAATGAAGTGAAATCAAGCCCAAATCTGCTCAAAAGCTTGTCTCTCTATTAGAGAAAGCTGTTTCATTCAATATTCAGTGCAAATCTTGCCAAACTGAAACATGCTTATGTCTTATGAAATAAATGTTTTCTGCAATGCTGTAAGACAGTTTTTAATGTGTTAGAAGTTATATGCACAAAACTAATGTTAGGACTTCAATGATCAAGATTGTCAGTTTACAGCTTTCTGAGTCCAGTAATGTTGAAATAGTGCTTCTGTTCAAATGAAGTGAAATCAAGCCCAAATCTGCTCAAAAGCTTGTCTCTCTATTAGAGAAAGCTGTTTCATTCAGTATTCAGTGCAAATCTTGCCAAACTGAAAGATGCTTATGTCTTATGAAATACAATGTTTTCTGCAATGCTGTAAGACAGTTTTTAATGTGTTAGAAGTTATATGCACAAAAACTAATGTTAGGACTTCAATGATCAAGATTGTCAGTTTACAGCTTTCTGAGTCCAGTAATGTTGAAATAGTGCTTCTGTTCAAATGAAGTGAAATCAAGCCCAAATCTGCTCAAAAGCTTTTCTCTCTATTAGAGAAAGCTGTTTCATTCAGTATCAGTGCAAATCTTGCCAAACTGATAGATGCTTATGCCTTATGAAATACAATGTTTTCTGCAATGCTGTAAGACAGTTTTTAATGTGTTAGAAGTTATATGCACAAAACTAATGTTAGGACTTCAATGATCAAGATTGTCAGTTTACAGCTTTCTGAGTCCAGTAATGTTGAAATAGTGCTTCTGTTCAAATGAAGTGAAATCAAGCCCAAATCTGCTCAAAAAGCTTTCTCTCTATTAGAGAAAGCTGTTTCATTTCAGTATTCAGTGCAAATCTTGCCAAACTGATAGATGCTTATGCCTTATGAAATACAATGTTTTCTGCAATGCTGTAAGACAGTTTTTAATGTGTTAGAAGTTATATGCACAAAAACTATGTTAGGACTTCAATGATCAAGATTGTCAGTTTACAGCTTTCTGAGTCCAGTAATGTTGAAATAGTGCTTCTGTTCAAATGAAGTGAAATCAGCCCAAATCTGCTCAAAAGCTTGTCTCTCTATTAGAGAAAGCTGTTTCATTCATATTCAGTGCAAATCTTGCCAAACTGAAAGATGCTTATGCCTTATGAAATACAATGTTTTCTGCAATGCTGTAAGACAGTTTTTAATGTGTTAGAAGTTATATGCACAAAAACTTAATGTTAGGACTTCAATGATCAAGATTGTCAGTTTACAGCTTTCTGAGTCCAGTAATGTTTGAAATAGTGCTTCTGTTCAAATGAAGTGAAATCAAAGCCCAAATCTGCTCAAAAGCTTGTCTCTCTATTAGAGAAAGCTGTTTCATTCATATTCAGTGCAAATCTTGCCAAACTGAAACATGCTTATGCCTTATGAAATACAATGTTTTCTGCAATGCTGTAAGACAGTTTTAAATGTGTTAGAAGTTATATGCACACAAAACTAATGTTAGGACTTTCTAATGATTCAAAGATTGTCAGTTTAAGCTTTCTGAAGTCCAGTAATGTTGAAATAGTGCTTCTGTTCAAATGAAGTGAATCAAGCCAAATCTGCTCAAAAGCTTTTCTCTCTATTAGAGAAAGCTGTTTCATTCAGTATTCAGTGCAAATCTTGCCAAACTGAAAGATGTTTATGCCTTATGAAATACAATGTTTTCTGCAATGCTGTAAGACAGTTTTTAATGTGTTAGAAGTTATATGCACAAAAA